>NC_086318.1:451957313-451963180 GCF_036172605.1 Pelobates fuscus | reverse complement strand
CCCTAACCCTAACCCTAACCCTAACCCTAACCCTAACCCTAACCCTAACCCTAACCCTCTAACCCTAACCCTAACCCTAACCCTAACCCTAACCCTAACCCTAACCCTAACCCTAACCCTAACCCTAACCCTAACCCTAACCCTAACCCTAACCCTAACCCTAACCCTAACCCTAACCCTAACCCTAACCCTAACCCTAACCCTAACCCTAACCCTAACCCTAACCCTAACCCTAACCCTAACCCTAACCCTAACCCTAACCCTAACCCTAACCCTAACCCTAACCCTAACCCTAACCCTAACCCTAACCCTAACCCTAACCCTAACCCTAACCCTAACCCTAACCCTAACCCTAACCCTAACCCTAACCCTAACCCTAACCCTAACCCTAACCCTAACCCTAACCCTAACCCTAACCCTAACCCTAACCCTAACCCTAACCCTAACCCTAACCCTAACCCTAACCCTAACCCTAACCCTAACCCTAACCCTAACCCTAACCCTAACCCTAACCCTAACCCTAACCCTAACCCTAACCCTAACCCTAACCCTAACCCTAACCCTAACCCTAACCCTAACCCTAACCCTAACCCTAACCCTAACCCTAACCCTAACCCTAACCCTAACCCTAACCCTAACCCTAACCCTAACCCTAACCCTAACCCTAACCCTAACCCTAACCCTAACCCTAACCCTAACCCTAACCCTAACCCTAACCCTAACCCTAACCCTAACCCTAACCCTAACCCTAACCCTAACCCTAACCCTAACCCTAACCCTAACCCTAACCCTAACCCTAACCCTAACCCTAACCCTAACCCTAACCCTAACCCTAACCCTAACCCTAACCCTAACCCTAACCCTAACCCTAACCCTAACCCTAACCCTAACCCTAACCCTAACCCTAACCCTAACCCTAACCCTAACCCTAACCCTAACCCTAACCCTAACCCTAACCCTAACCCTAACCCTAACCCTAACCCTAACCCTAACCCTAACCCTAACCCTAACCCTAACCCTAACCCTAACCCTAACCCTAACCCTAACCCTAACCCTAACCCTAACCCTAACCCTAACCCTAACCCTAACCCTAACCCTAACCCTAACCCTAACCCTAACCCTAACCCTAACCCTAACCCTAACCCTAACCCTAACCCTAACCCTAACCCTAACCCTAACCCTAACCCTAACCCTAACCCTAACCCTAACCCTAACCCTAACCCTAACCCTAACCCTAACCCTAACCCTAACCCTAACCCTAACCCTAACCCTAACCCTAACCCTAACCCTAACCCTAACCCTAACCCTAACCCTAACCCTAACCCTAACCCTAACCCTAACCCTAACCCTAACCCTAACCCTAACCCTAACCCTAACCCTAACCCTAACCCTAACCCTAACCCTAACCCTAACCCTAACCCTAACCCTAACCCTAACCCTAACCCTAACCCTAACCCTAACCCTAACCCTAACCCTAACCCTAACCCTAACCCTAACCCTAACCCTAACCCTAACCCTAACCCTAACCCTAACCCTAACCCTAACCCTAACCCTAACCCTAACCCTAACCCTAACCCTAACCCTAACCCTAACCCTAACCCTAACCCTAACCCTAACCCTAACCCTAACCCTAACCCTAACCCTAACCCTAACCCTAACCCTAACCCTAACCCTAACCCTAACCCTAACCCTAACCCTAACCCTAACCCTAACCCTAACCCTAACCCTAACCCTAACCCTAACCCTAACCCTAACCCTAACCCTAACCCTAACCCTAACCCTAACCCTAACCCTAACCCTAACCCTAACCCTAACCCTAACCCTAACCCTAACCCTAACCCTAACCCTAACCCTAACCCTAACCCTAACCCTAACCCTAACCCTAACCCTAACCCTAACCCTAACCCTAACCCTAACCCTAACCCTAACCCTAACCCTAACCCTAACCCTAACCCTAACCCTAACCCTAACCCTAACCCTAACCCTAACCCTAACCCTAACCCTAACCCTAACCCTAACCCTAACCCTAACCCTAACCCTAACCCTAACCCTAACCCTAACCCTAACCCTAACCCTAACCCTAACCCTAACCCTAACCCTAACCCTAACCCTAACCCTAACCCTAACCCTAACCCTAACCCTAACCCTAACCCTAACCCTAACCCTAACCCTAACCCTAACCCTAACCCTAACCCTAACCCTAACCCTAACCCTAACCCTAACCCTAACCCTAACCCTAACCCTAACCCTAACCCTAACCCTAACCCTAACCCTAACCCTAACCCTAACCCTAACCCTAACCCTAACCCTAACCCTAACCCTAACCCTAACCCTAACCCTAACCCTAACCCTAACCCTAACCCTAACCCTAACCCTAACCCTAACCCTAACCCTAACCCTAACCCTAACCCTAACCCTAACCCTAACCCTAACCCTAACCCTAACCCTAACCCTAACCCTAACCCTAACCCTAACCCTAACCCTAACCCTAACCCTAACCCTAACCCTAACCCTAACCCTAACCCTAACCCTAACCCTAACCCTAACCCTAACCCTAACCCTAACCCTAACCCTAACCCTAACCCTAACCCTAACCCTAACCCTAACCCTAACCCTAACCCTAACCCTAACCCTAACCCTAACCCTAACCCTAACCCTAACCCTAACCCTAACCCTAACCCTAACCCTAACCCTAACCCTAACCCTAACCCTAACCCTAACCCTAACCCTAACCCTAACCCTAACCCTAACCCTAACCCTAACCCTAACCCTAACCCTAACCCTAACCCTAACCCTAACCCTAACCCTAACCCTAACCCTAACCCTAACCCTAACCCTAACCCTAACCCTAACCCTAACCCTAACCCTAACCCTAACCCTAACCCTAACCCTAACCCTAACCCTAACCCTAACCCTAACCCTAACCCTAACCCTAACCCTAACCCTAACCCTAACCCTAACCCTAACCCTAACCCTAACCCTAACCCTAACCCTAACCCTAACCCTAACCCTAACCCTAACCCTAACCCTAACCCTAACCCTAACCCTAACCCTAACCCTAACCCTAACCCTAACCCTAACCCTAACCCTAACCCTAACCCTAACCCTAACCCTAACCCTAACCCTAACCCTAACCCTAACCCTAACCCTAACCCTAACCCTAACCCTAACCCTAACCCTAACCCTAACCCTAACCCTAACCCTAACCCTAACCCTAACCCTAACCCTAACCCTAACCCTAACCCTAACCCTAACCCTAACCCTAACCCTAACCCTAACCCTAACCCTAACCCTAACCCTAACCCTAACCCTAACCCTAACCCTAACCCTAACCCTAACCCTAACCCTAACCCTAACCCTAACCCTAACCCTAACCCTAACCCTAACCCTAACCCTAACCCTAACCCTAACCCTAACCCTAACCCTAACCCTAACCCTAACCCTAACCCTAACCCTAACCCTAACCCTAACCCTAACCCTAACCCTAACCCTAACCCTAACCCTAACCCTAACCCTAACCCTAACCCTAACCCTAACCCTAACCCTAACCCTAACCCTAACCCTAACCCTAACCCTAACCCTAACCCTAACCCTAACCCTAACCCTAACCCTAACCCTAACCCTAACCCTAACCCTAACCCTAACCCTAACCCTAACCCTAACCCTAACCCTAACCCTAACCCTAACCCTAACCCTAACCCTAACCCTAACCCTAACCCTAACCCTAACCCTAACCCTAACCCTAACCCTAACCCTAACCCTAACCCTAACCCTAACCCTAACCCTAACCCTAACCCTAACCCTAACCCTAACCCTAACCCTAACCCTAACCCTAACCCTAACCCTAACCCTAACCCTAACCCTAACCCTAACCCTAACCCTAACCCTAACCCTAACCCTAACCCTAACCCTAACCCTAACCCTAACCCTAACCCTAACCCTAACCCTAACCCTAACCCTAACCCTAACCCTAACCCTAACCCTAACCCTAACCCTAACCCTAACCCTAACCCTAACCCTAACCCTAACCCTAACCCTAACCCTAACCCTAACCCTAACCCTAACCCTAACCCTAACCCTAACCCTAACCCTAACCCTAACCCTAACCCTAACCCTAACCCTAACCCTAACCCTAACCCTAACCCTAACCCTAACCCTAACCCTAACCCTAACCCTAACCCTAACCCTAACCCTAACCCTAACCCTAACCCTAACCCTAACCCTAACCCTAACCCTAACCCTAACCCTAACCCTAACCCTAACCCTAACCCTAACCCTAACCCTAACCCTAACCCTAACCCTAACCCTAACCCTAACCCTAACCCTAACCCTAACCCTAACCCTAACCCTAACCCTAACCCTAACCCTAACCCTAACCCTAACCCTAACCCTAACCCTAACCCTAACCCTAACCCTAACCCTAACCCTAACCCTAACCCTAACCCTAACCCTAACCCTAACCCTAACCCTAACCCTAACCCTAACCCTAACCCTAACCCTAACCCTAACCCTAACCCTAACCCTAACCCTAACCCTAACCCTAACCCTAACCCTAACCCTAACCCTAACCCTAACCCTAACCCTAACCCTAACCCTAACCCTAACCCTAACCCTAACCCTAACCCTAACCCTAACCCTAACCCTAACCCTAACCCTAACCCTAACCCTAACCCTAACCCTAACCCTAACCCTAACCCTAACCCTAACCCTAACCCTAACCCTAACCCTAACCCTAACCCTAACCCTAACCCTAACCCTAACCCTAACCCTAACCCTAACCCTAACCCTAACCCTAACCCTAACCCTAACCCTAACCCTAACCCTAACCCTAACCCTAACCCTAACCCTAACCCTAACCCTAACCCTAACCCTAACCCTAACCCTAACCCTAACCCTAACCCTAACCCTAACCCTAACCCTAACCCTAACCCTAACCCTAACCCTAACCCTAACCCTAACCCTAACCCTAACCCTAACCCTAACCCTAACCCTAACCCTAACCCTAACCCTAACCCTAACCCTAACCCTAACCCTAACCCTAACCCTAACCCTAACCCTAACCCTAACCCTAACCCTAACCCTAACCCTAACCCTAACCCTAACCCTAACCCTAACCCTAACCCTAACCCTAACCCTAACCCTAACCCTAACCCTAACCCTAACCCTAACCCTAACCCTAACCCTAACCCTAACCCTAACCCTAACCCTAACCCTAACCCTAACCCTAACCCTAACCCTAACCCTAACCCTAACCCTAACCCTAACCCTAACCCTAACCCTAACCCTAACCCTAACCCTAACCCTAACCCTAACCCTAACCCTAACCCTAACCCTAACCCTAACCCTAACCCTAACCCTAACCCTAACCCTAACCCTAACCCTAACCCTAACCCTAACCCTAACCCTAACCCTAACCCTAACCCTAACCCTAACCCTAACCCTAACCCTAACCCTAACCCTAACCCTAACCCTAACCCTAACCCTAACCCTAACCCTAACCCTAACCCTAACCCTAACCCTAACCCTAACCCTAACCCTAACCCTAACCCTAACCCTAACCCTAACCCTAACCCTAACCCTAACCCTAACCCTAACCCTAACCCTAACCCTAACCCTAACCCTAACCCTAACCCTAACCCTAACCCTAACCCTAACCCTAACCCTAACCCTAACCCTAACCCTAACCCTAACCCTAACCCTAACCCTAACCCTAACCCTAACCCTAACCCTAACCCTAACCCTAACCCTAACCCTAACCCTAACCCTAACCCTAACCCTAACCCTAACCCTAACCCTAACCCTAACCCTAACCCTAACCCTAACCCTAACCCTAACCCTAACCCTAACCCTAACCCTAACCCTAACCC